>NW_016827507.1:671423-690994 GCF_001698545.2 Rhinopithecus bieti
TTTTTTTTTTTTTTTTTTTTTGCATGATCTTTCCCTCTCTCTACAGTTTTCCTTCCTACTTCTGCTTTCTCATACTAGATCCTTGCCCATATATCTCTCCAGCTGTAGTTAAATGTACCCCTCAGCTCAAGGATTCAGTGTGCTCTATCTCCAACACAGCCCTTGGCTCATCTGCAGAGTCTACTTTTACTTCCCTAGAAGGGAACACATATCTCTGTAGCACATATTTACATTTCAAAAGGAATATTTACTTGCTTAAACTGCACTTTCTAAAATACTAAAAATGCCACATATCTACACTTAAAACCCAAGTAACTACTTCCATCTCAGAGATTCATTCCTCCAGTTCTCTAACCACCTCCGGAGAGGCCAAGATCAGCTCTTCCTACACAGCTCTCCTCTACTCTTCACTGCTCTTCTCACTCCGGTTATCTACCTATCCATCCAGTGACAGCCCATAGACCTGGCACTAAACTGCAGCTAGGGAAACAATGATTAAAATAAGCCCCTAAACTTCAGGAATTCAGATTTGGGGTAGCTTCAACAAACTTATAAAGAAAAAAATCATGGTGGAATACGATAAGTGAAACAAGAAGTTGCAAAGGACCAACAGAAACCAGGGTGAAGTGGGAGTAAAGGTGCGGTTTCCTGGCACAAATTCAGGAAGGAGAAAATATCATCTTCTCACTGATATCATCTTCTGCCTGATATAATTAATTCTTATCATGATATATTTCCTCTGCCTCTAATTCAGCTATTCCTCTGAGTCCTAAAGGTAATTAACTGCTTGCATTTAAAAGCCTAGCAGGCTGATTCCACTTCTCCTTAGGATTTAGAAAACAGCAAGAGAACATAGCTTGCCCCATAATAATGACAAAAAGTTGGATCATTGACAAAATAATTCTTGAGCTCATCAGAGAGTTACAGCCACAAAAACAGGTGAGTTGAATTCTAAAGCCCCTCCAAAGAGAGACGAGACCCAAGAAATGCTTCATCTTTAGCAGAGCACAGAAGTGGCAGCTACAAAAGAAAGCAAGAAGAACAATCAAAATTTTATCAAATCCTCAGAGGCTAAATGTGGGCTCCTGTAATAGTTTAAAACAACAGGGAGAAAACACTCATTCTTCAGCATTTTCCACAGAATTCCACTTAGATGCTCACAAGCAAGACTAGGGGAGAAGGGGACTTAAGAGAGTTCCTCTAGGTGGTACAAGTGGAGGTTAGATAAAAAACAACAACAACAAAAAACTCTGCTTGCATTATCACAGACCCTCTCTCAAACAAAGCAAAAACCATCTACCCCCAGGGCAAGGTAAGTCACCCTCACAATCAATGCCTTCCTCCACCTCCACAGGTTCCAGCCAAAGGGTTGGAACCAAAGCCATAGGTCACCTGGGTGAGAGAATGGTGATGGTGGAAGGGATGAGAAGACATTCTCTTGAACCCACTGTGGAAGATTTTAAAACTTAGCCTACACACACATACGGCACCAACATTAAAGGTTATCTGCCTCTGGAAGAAGGACAG
The DNA here is from genome assembly GCF_001698545.2 of Rhinopithecus bieti. Lineage (NCBI taxonomy): Eukaryota > Metazoa > Chordata > Mammalia > Primates > Cercopithecidae > Rhinopithecus > Rhinopithecus bieti. The sequence goes on from NW_016827507.1 coordinate 672,951, forward strand.
AAAATCAGCTTGCTGAGGATCCTGCATTGATACAAATGGTTCAGTTCAATGATCTAAGCTGTCAACTGAAGAAACCAGTAAATCAAGCTCAAGAAACAGAAGGAGGAAAAAATAACAAGCAGATACCAATGAAATTACAAATACAAAATACTGGAAAAAATAATAAAACCAAAAGTTGATGCTTTGGAAAGCTCAATAAAATTGATAAGCCTCTGGCCAGACTGATTAAGAAAAAAAAAAGAGTAAATAACTATCAGGAAAAACAGTGACACCACCACAGATCCTACATTCACTATAAGAATAAGAGAATATTATTAATAGTTACGCACCAATAAATTTGATAATTCACATGAGATTATTTCCTTAAACTACCAAAGCTCACTCAAAAAGGAAAAGATAGCATGAATAGGCCTTCTATATATGAGAAACTAAATTCACAGCTTAAAAGCTTTTCTCAAAGAAAACTCTGGGCCCAATGGCTTCACTGGTGAACTCTATCACACATATAAGGTAGAATGATAACAATTGTACACAAACTTTTCCAGAATAAAGAGTGAATACTTCCCAACTCAATTTATTAGCCTAATACCAAAATCACAAAAGTTTTACAAGAAAAAGAAAACTACATACCAACATTCCTCATAAAGAAAGATGAAAAAGTTATTATTAAGTTTTTAACAAATTGAAATCTAGCAATATTTAAACAGGATAATACATGATCACCTACTGTGGCTCACCCCAAGTAGGTGACTGGCTTAACACTGGACAATATTCAACGTAATTCACTACATTAACAGACCAATAAAATGATATCATCAACTGAAGAGATGCAGCAAAGTATTTTAAAATATCAAATAACTATTATCATAAAAACGTGCAGCATAACTATTATCATAAAAACGTGCAGCAAAAAAATAAAAGACACTTCTTCAACCTAATAAAGAACATCTATGAAAAACCTACACATATCACAATTAATGATGAAAGATTGGATGATTTTTCCCTATGATCAGAAAAAAAGAAAGAATGTCCTCTTTTACCATATCTACTCTACACTGTAGTGGGGTCCTAGCCAGTATGATAAGAGAAGAAAGAGAAATATAAAAGTAATTCAGATTTGGGAGAAAAAAAAACCCTGTCTTTATTCACAGACAAAATTATCTAGAAAATCCCAAGAAGTCTACAATAAACCCATAGTCTCAGCTACTCGGGAGGCTGAGGCAGAAGAATGGCATGAACCCAGGAGGAGGAGCTTGCAGTGAGCCGAGATCACTCCACCGCACTCCAGCCTGGGTGACAGAGCGAGACTCCATCTCAAAAAAAAAAAAAAAAAAAAAAAAAAAATTCAATAGCATCAAAAAATATAGCAATAGGGCATAAATTTAATAAATGCTGTGTAAGACCTTGCATTGAAAACCACAAAAACATCGCTGGGGGTAGAAATTTCAAAAAGACTGAAATAATAAAAGACACATACCATGTCCAGCCATCAGAGACTTCAATATTGTTAAGATATCATTTCTTCCAAAACTGATTTATAAATTAAGTGTAATCCCCTATCAAAAGCACAATGGGTAGGGACTGTTTTTGCAGAAATCAGTTAGCTGATACTAAAACACATGTACATGGGCCTGCCCAAAGGCGATCCTTGCATACAAGTCCTTATGCAAACAGGCGAGGAAAAATTATGAAAAACAAACCGAACTTGAAAGGAACTTGCACTACTGATTTCAAGAACTTACTAGTATGCTTTAATAATCAATATAACTTGGTACTTGCTTAAAGAAAAAAAAAAAAAAAAACAGACGAACAGCAACAGAATGCGTGTTCAGAATAGACCCACACTCATGGCAATCGTTTTTGACAGAGAGGCATTCGGTGCGAGAAACATACATTCATTTAAACAAATGGTCTATAGAGGAAACCATTTGTTAAATGAATGTGTGTGTGTGTGTGTGTATATTTTTATATTAATATATATATATTGTATATATGAATTTTGATCCTCCCGTCATATACAAAATTAACTTGGAAGCATTAAACACTCTATCCAATATTCCTTTTTTGCCGCTTCCCAATTTCTTTAACATATTCTTACCTCTTCTCCAGACATAAACCCTGTCAACTATCCTTGATTAGTTCCACAGCAATATATAAGTATTTGAATTACTGCTCATAAAGTAAATGTGAAATGCCTTTTTAGGTAAGAAACACAAAGTTTCAGCTAAAAAACAATAAAAAGCAGCAGCTAAGCCTACTACAATCCACATCTCTAGTGCTTAATAATTCTGTGATATCTAAATCACGACATTAATCTACTACCTAAAGTATTTTCATATCCATTAGTCCTCCTTACTGTATACATAGGGATCCACTGAAATTTTTGCCAAATATAATTATCAGCCATTCGTATTTGAGATACTTTCCTTGAGACAACTATCTAGTACTAATGGTAGCCCACAAGAAGCAATGCCATATGGACTTCCGTTTGTCACTAACAAATATTTTTCTTAAAAGGTACTCAAAGAACAACAATTAAATAAATTAATAATTTCTATTTGCCTCCATCGAGGAAACTATTCTTAAGCTAAAATTGCGCCTTTAAAAAAAAAAAAAAAGAAGTTGGCACAGGCAGGCGAAAAGAAAATTACTACCAGTACTGTTTGGCTGCCAATGCCTTAATTCTGCTAAGAGGCTAAGTTTTACCTACCATTGCTTCTGAATTATAAGTAAAAATGTTATTGGCCGGGTGCGGTGGCTCAAGCCTGTAATCCCAGCACTAGGGAGGCCAAGACGGCGGATCACGAGTCAGGAGATCGAGACCATCCTGGTAACATGCGTGAACCCCGTCTCTACTAAAAAAATACAAAAAAAAACTAGCCGGGCGAGGTGCGGGGCCCTGTATCCCAGCTACTCGGGGGCTTGAGGCAGTGAGAATGGCCGTAAACCGGGAGGCGGAGCTGCAGGTGACTGAAATCCGGCCACTTGCACTCCAGCCTGGGCGGACCAGAGCGAGACTCCCTCTCAAAAAAAAAAAAAAAAAAAAAAAATGTTAACATAGTAAAGAGAAGGCTAAAACAACGTTGTCTTATTATAAAACATCATTTGAACCTTGAAGACCCACTGTGAGAGTCTCAGGAACCTCCAGGGCTTCATGAATGACACACTGAGAACCACTGCACTAACCTATGAATGTGAGTATGTCAACTCTCTTCTGGTTCTCCAACCAAGAAAACCACTGCCCCTTCTTCTCTCCTGGGGCTCTCTGGTCCTTAGCTTTGTAAACCAGGGCAATTTTCTTGTGTCAAGTTTAAAATTAAATGTATATACACATACATATACACGGTAGAATTGTTTACCTTTATCCAGCCCTAAGTATTTACCTAAATGGAATAAAGCTAACTGAATTCATGAGTTCCAATTCATTTTTTTTTTTTTTTTTTTTTTTTTTTTTTTTGGTGAGGGGACTGTTTTGGTTTTTCCTAAAACCTAAAGAATTTTCCTCCTTAGGTGCCTAACAGTGTTTGGAGATGTAAAGAGCCACATATACAAAAATAGATACCTCACAATTATCTAGGGAGATGAAAAGTAACTGAATATATTTTATGTTTCTATCCATCTTCCTCTCAAGAAAGGCGAAAGAGATACAACACATAAAAACACCCCCAACTCCAAAGCTCACAATTATTTGGAGAAATGAGGCAGAGGAAAGCAATGTCATCAGTACGAAATAATAAAGCATCAATGCAGAAAAAGCTTTCTTAAAATTAAAGAAGAAAAATATACATAAATTAAGGCTGAAGTCATATTTTCAGCAACACAATGAAACAGATAACTAAGTCTGTGACTACCAAAGACACGCAAAGAAACACCTGTATCTCTGACAAGTAATGTTTAATAATGCCAACATAAAAATTCCTGGTTTGTCAATTACATGTATTACCAATTTTTAAATGGAGCACACTATACAGAGTACAAATTCTTCAGAGCCACAGAGCAGGTTCATCTGGCCAGGAACACTTTATCAGCATGTCGCCCACTGACTCCATATTGAAGCTATTATCCTCTCTTCTGTATTATCTAAGTTTGTCTTATCCTTTTAATCATAAAAAAATTAGAAATTGGTCTTGTGATTCATATTCTACACTACCTACAGATGGGAGCTTCAGAAACAAACACAACTTTGGTTAAAACAAAAAGAGAAACTTCCCCTTTGACTTTTAATAAGTCATATTATTTTCATTTATTACTATTATCTGAAAAGGTATATTAACTCACAAGACACAGGTATAAATATTGATAACCAACTGTCCATACTTTAGTCCCTACTGCATTTTAAACTGGAGGACAAAAACTGGCTCTAACCTTCAATATGTATAGGCAGCCTAGAAACCTAAAAAAGTGACTTTGATACTATTAAGACGGGAATGGCAGGAGCTTCTCCCTGACAGGTAAGAGGTAGGTAGACAGGAGAAAAAAGGGGATGTGCTCTTAGGCTGATGTCCAGGAACTAGGGAGAAATCACTTCTCCTCACTAGAGTATTGTGAAAAGCAAGAAATTCTCTTCTAAAAGCCAATAGAGAGGAAGGGGAGGCAAGGAAAGATCCATATTGGTAACATAAACAGTCATGTGTCACTTCATGATGGGGATCTGTCCTGAGAAATGCATCATCAGGCAATTTTGTTCCTGTGGGAACATCATGGAGTGCACTTACACACACCTAGGGGCACAGTCCACTACACACCTAGGTTATATGGTGTAGGCTATTATTCCTAAACTACAAACCTGTATGGCATGTTACTGTACTGAATGCTGCAGACACACAATGGTTATTTGTGTATCTAAAGCTAGCCAAACACCGAAAAGGAACAGTAAAAATATGGTATAAAAGATAAAAAATGGAACACCTGTATAAGGCACTTACCATGAATGGAGCTTGCAGGAACAGAAATTGCTCTGAGAGTGAGTGTGAAGGCTGAGGTCATCACTGTACACTACTGCAGACTTTATCAAACTCTGTATACCTAGGCTACACTGAATTATTAAAAAATATTTTTCTTTCTTCAAGAAATAACTCATATTAGCTTACTATAACTTTTTTACTTTATAAACTTTCGTGTTTTAACTTTTTGACTCTAGTTTTACTTTTTTTTGGAGATAGGAGTCTTACTCTGTCGCCAGGCTAGAGCGCAGTGGCGCAATCTCAGCTCACTGCAACCTCCACCTTTCGGGTTCAAGCGATTCTCCTGCCTCAGCCTCTTGAGCAGCTGGGACTACAGGCACGTGCCACCACACCCAGCCAACTTCTATATTTTTAGTAGAGACAGGGTTTCACCATATTGGCCAGGATGGTGTCAATCTCTTGACCTCGTGATCCACCCACCTCGGCCTCCCAAAGTGCTGGGATTACAGGCGTGAGCCACCGCGCCTGGCCAATAGCTTTACTTTTTCAACTATTTTTGTTAAAAACTAGTACAAATACACACATAATAAATCAAGGCCAGATACATATTATCTCACCACACACACATTATCTGTCCAGCACCATGACAGATATGGTGGTAAATTTAAAACAAAACAAACAAACAAAAAAAAACCAGAAAAAAAGGCCCTGTCCTCTTGGGGTTTAGAGTCGAGCTAGTAAGGCAAAATTTGAAAGGAGTTGGGGAAGGGGTTGGACAGAATTACCAAAAAAGAAATTATCTAAATATATTACTAGCTAAAATTTGATAATAATTTTAAAATATTAATCATACTAATAGCTTCTACCATTTACTGGATGGTCATTCACTACCAGCAGGTACATTACTGGGCTTTTAACACACAATATTTCCTTTATTTTTCAGAAAAATGCACAAGGCTCAAAAAAGTAACCAATATTGTACAGCTAATAATTAGCAGTGCTGGGTTAAGAACTCAGGCTTAGCTGGGAGCAAACACTTAACAGCCATTCAGAAAATGTTTATTAAGCATACGCATCACTTTTTAAGCAAGGCAGGAACTACCTTGATGCTGACTACAGTAAGAATCAAGCCCCTTTTCCTTAAGTTACGATGCCATACAATATTCAAATCATGGATGCTGTTTAGTAACTGCAAATTGAACATCTACTCATTCCATGCTTCTGGTAACAGCCAGACTCCTGATCAAATGTGAAATCTATACTATGAATATCAGTAGGCTTGCTTCCTCACCTTGGTCTATTTCTCAACCCACTCTGTTGTTAAGGATGACATAATTTTTTAAAAGGATGCCTGGAACTCCACTGAGAATTGTTATCCTTAACTTTCTCTAATCTCTAAATGCTGAATCCAAATACCAGTACACATAAGAGCATAAATTCTTTTTTTTTAAGTGTTTCTCCTAATAAGCTAAATCTGAAATTGGTCTGCAAACTTTTTGTTTCTCCAGGCTGTAGTATCCATTCACAATAAGACAGTTATTTTAACAACCCAGTAAATGAAATAAATATGGTTCCTCCTGCAACTTATCACGTATACCTGACAATGCTACTTATTCAATAATTTGGCAATAACAACCCAAAGATCTAAAAAATTCATTCCCCGCTTAGTTCTGTTTCTGAAATCAATATGGTAGTAATCTTCCTTTAAGCAAAGCATGATCAGTATCAGCACATGTACCAGTAAAAATCAAATATATCTAACTACATAAAACAGATAATTTTACATAGAACTATATATGCAATTTTGCATATCAACATATTTATAGACTATATAGAGATGCTTTCTGAACACTGATGTCCCACATACACACTTACACATACACATGTATATACATACATATGCACTTATGCACATGCACACATAATATCAATTTGTGAAAACAGTAAAACACATTGAAACCAACATTTTTAACAATGATTTGATATAATTTTTGAAGCACTTCTGTGTAACAAGATCTAATCATCTTATAAACAATCCCTTAAATCCAACAGAGTTACAAAGATTACTCCACTTGCTTTTAGAACAATGTCCACATTCCATTAATCAGTACAGATACCCAGGTGGAATTAGTCAAGCTGAATGTTCTTGTTCATCCTCTCTCCCTTCCTTACAGCATCCATCCACCCATAACTCTTCACCATTTCGAAATCCACCATGGACTATCAGGGCTCCATGACTTTGTATGTGCTATTATCCTGTCTCCCTTTTCTCCTCCCATCCCATTTACACTTTAAACACAATCTCAAATGCACCATTCCTGTGAAAACTCCCTCCAAACATAGCCACGAGTTAGGGCTCTCCCCATGCTTGGGCCACACTTCCACCATGATAGGATCACCATGGTAACACTTTATTCTCTTAATGTATTTTTAATGTCTGTACATCTTGAAAGCAGAATATCATCTTTATTCCCCTCCTCTCCTCTATCTAGCCCAGAACAGTATCTACTACAGTAGGTATGTAATAAATTCACTTATTCCACAGACAATTAAAGCCCACCATGTGCTAGGAAACCAACCATGAGCAGAAAGAGACACAAGAATGGCCCTCCTGGGAACCAGTAGCAGCTCTAAGCTACTTACTAAATAAGTAGCTTTATCAGGGATACATGATAGGCTGCAGGAGGAACCACGTTTCTTTCATTTACTGAGCTGTTAAAATACCTTCCTTTTTGTGAACAAATACTACAGCCTAGCAAATATAAGAAGCGTGTGTTACATGTAATGTTAAATACAAATGATGTCAAATGACATTTAAAAGATATAAAATGCTGAGAAAAATTAAAGAAATATAAAGGAAAGAATAAAGGAAGAAAACTGTTTTAAATAGGTCTAAAGGTTTATGGTCAAGATACCTGATAGAAGAGAAAAATCATTTTGTCCAAACATTAGCTCAAACCATCCTCTTTAAGAAAAAAAAAGACAAGAGTCTTTTAAACATATATCTTTCATCAGATATATATTTTAAAATAAGTATTTGTGTGCAATATGATTCATGTTTGATCTTATCTGATAACATCAATTTATGTCACAATGAAGCATGTTAATTTATAATGAATGTACACAATGCCAAAGAATATTATTCCAACTGTGTTAATATGCTGAAAACATCTGGGAGACGAAACACAAGACATACATATCTAATATGCATAGATTCCATATAAACAGATATTAGTAATCCTTTCTAATGAAGCTGAGGAAGCCATTCAACTGGATATCAGACACCTGGGATTGAAAATTTAACCCATTTAACCTGCCATATAACCCTGGGCAAGTTATTTAACCTCTCTAAGTCTCAGTCTTTTCACTCAGAAAATGAAGATAGCATCTGCCTTTCCTACCAGCAAACCTCTAATCTCTGGGCTGTGTGTAAATTTCCCTCATCCCCACTTTATCCAAGAACTGGAGCTCAGATGAGGCCTACAGCAAAATGTACTACTACCTGTAGACAAACTGAGCTACCACCTATTTAGCATCCATTCATCCAAAATGTTTGCTATTTTCTACATGCCAAGTACTGTTCTGACTATCTGGAATCAAAAGTGAGTAGTACAAAAACTTTCCTTCATAGAGCTTCCATTCTAGAGGAAAACAATGGTACCCTGAAAGAGAGAACTAAGTGATTCGAAATGTACTGCATAGAGACTCACCTCACCACCCCGCCTCACTGACCTCTCCTACTTCGCTTCTCAAACCATTCGATCCACATTTCGAAATGTACTGGATGGAGACTCACCTCACCACCCCGCCTCACTGACCTCTCCTACTTCGCTTCTCAAACCATTCGATCCACACGATGAGGATGAGCCCAGGAGTGCCTCATGACTGGGCAGACAGCCACTCTCAGAAAGCTGAGTGGGAACTTGGAGTCTCTGGCATGCTGCTCTGTGCCCTCTGGTCCAGACTGCTTTACTGCCTAACACCAACAACAAAGACACTAGACGGGAGCTAAGGCCCTCAGTAGTATTAAAAGGATTCTTGCCTGGTGTATCTTTGTAAACATTATAGTTTGAGCCCCTAGAAAAATAAAATATATATATATATATATATAGAAACTTGGGATGCCAATCAATCCTGCATACCTCACAGTGTCACTAGGAGGCTAAAATGAAGTAACAGGTGAAAATGCTTGGGTGAAGGCACTGTGAAGGACTTTGCAAACGCCATCATCATCATTATCACCATTATCTTTATCATCATTATTTAGTCCTATTTGTGCCTGATTATATTACTAAGGAATAGCTGGTATTTTGCAAATTAACTTCACATAGAAAAATAAAGCTATCATATAAAAAAAAAAATCCCTGCAATAAGCAAGAACTTAGATGAGAACATGGGATTGACACAAAGGAATCAAACAGAAAAATGAATATCCAGGAAAACCAGTCCTCAAATGATCTGATGTGACAACATGTGTGCCCCGTTCCCCTCACTCATGCCAAAGACTGTCACACTTGATGTCTAAACTTTGGCTCTTCTGGCTGAACGTCCTTCTCCCCCACGTAGATACTGGGCAAACTCTTATTCAGCCTGTAAGGCCTAACTTAAAAACTACCATTCTCTGTCCTTTTTCTTGTCTCATCCTCATTAATGTATTGTTTTCTCTTCCCAGAGCACTTTCAATACGCATTCATTCAATATCTTGTATTGAATGTCTCTTTCATGTCAGTCACCGCTGTAGGTGCTAGGATTTAGCAATAAACGAAGTGCTGTTTACACAGAGTTGATATTGTAGTGAGGACAGACATGATAAATGGATCATGTGTCAGATGGTAAAGGAGCGCACTGAAGAAAACTGAATGGAGTAAGGAGGATAATTGAGATACAGAGAGAGGGTTTTTCTGTACACAGCATTTATTACACTGTACACAGTGCCACTGTACACATCCTGGTCAACTGCAGTTTCTGAAGTCAGGAGCTATTTCTTACCTTCGTGTGCTCCCCAGTTGGCACAGCGCTTGAAAAATAACATCTATAAAATAATCATAATAATAATAGCTAGCGTTTAATAAATGTTACTACCTCTCAGGCAGTAAATATTGTCAACTTAAAATATATAAATTTGGAAAGGAGAACTTTCTAAGGGTTGCAACCTGCAGGCTGAGCCTCTGGCTGAAATCTAAAGCAGGACTTTGAGGAAGAGAGGCGAGGACAGAAGTTTTATGCTAAGCAAGCTGGCCAAACATACACATTTAACAGCTTATAGGAGGAGCTGTGAATATTCATGAAAGGGGAGTCACATATGTGTAATGAGCAAACATACACGTTACATAAATGCCATGTTCACTTTGCAGTAGAGACTTAATATTAAAATGCAGTAAAATTAGGCTCTAAATGTCCAAAGGTGAAATTTTAGACTCAGAGGTGGGTGGTGTGCAACCTCTGGAAACTGGCCAGAGCCAGCTCATGGCTCAACAGTCAGGTCTCAGGAGGGAAGCTCTGTAACCACAACCAGGTGGTTGCCAGGCCCAGCCAGTGGAGAGGAGTGGCCTAGCCCAGGTGTCAGGCAGTGGGTCGGCCAAAGTCTTCCACTCTTCGTTTTCCAGGGCTGGTTCCTGTTTAACTCTTAGGGAAGAAGGTCCAGCGATGGTGAGGAAGGGAGTGTACTAAGGCATGATCAGCCTTCCATCTTATCGTGGCTGGGAAACTTAGTTTTTGAAGTTTTTCTAGGGTCCCCTTGGCCAAGAGAGGTCTGCTCAGTCAGGTAGGTGGCTTTGGGTTTTATTTTTATTTCTCAGTGCTTTACATATGTTAGCATATTACTTCACATTAACTCTTTGCAGTGGTTATTTTTTATCTATTCCACATTTTACCTCTAATTTACTGAGGAAATTTAGGTAGTGAGGGGTTAAACTACTTCCCCCAGGACACACAGCTAGTAAGCCACAGGGATGAGACAAACCCAAACCTAAGCGGTCCAATTCCAGAGGCCTCACCTTCATCACCATGCAATCCTGTCTTCCAAAAATAGTGAACATTCAAAGTCATCTTACATCAAAACCAATGGGAATTCTTCATTTATGCTCTAAACATATCTAAAAATGTCCTGTCCAGGCCCAGAAACAAACAGTCCCAACAGCCATAGATAGGGAGAGAGAATGAGCAGGTCATGGCAGGTTCAAGCATCAGACACTCCAAGTATCTCCAAATCTGGAAGAGTAAGCTCAGCCCTGCAAGAGACAGCAGATGGGGAGCAGAAAGCCAGGCAGGAGACAGAACCAGGCACCTAAGGCTGATGCCCTCATCACACAAATATCCTCTATCTGAAGGATATGATACCCTCATGACATGAATGTCCTCCTCTGTTCATAAAGGAAAAGTAAATAATGCAAACTCAGAGTACAAATCTGAAGTCTACGCTTTATACTATTTAGTTCCAAAGACTAATTAGCTTCAGATTCCAAAGTGCAGGAAATTCCCTCCATTTTCTCCACAGCCACCATGACAACATCTTACTACACCCCAATCCGATGGCGATGACAGCCAGCATGGGCAGTTACAAACAACAACAAACCACTAACAGCAGCAGAATGTGTTTACTTGCCACAATCCATCATGCTTTGAGTTCAGTGCGCACAACAACGCAACTGTAATAATTACTGGTTTGAGAAGAAGAAATTTTCAGACAGGTCAGACCATTGTGCCACATGTTTAATGTAAAAGAAAAGAGTCCATAAATATAATCAGCAACTTTCAAATATCAGCCAGTTGCAAAGAGTATTTAATTAATAAATACAATTCGATAGAGAAAACCCTTCAGTTCTGACCTTTCTTTTCACTGCAAAAGAGATACAGAGAGAGGAGTGGGGCAGGGAACAAAGATACTCGATATCTAGAAATGCTAAGGGAGAATGAAAAAAAAACAAATAATGATATTGTCTCTAGGAATAAGCATGAGAACAACAAAGCACTACCTGTTATTTAATGTACATACTTACTTCCTAGATGTTCTGATGGAAATAGCCTTATGAAAAATAAAAGAATTAATATTTGTTGGGAACCTACTACTGGCCAGGCACTACTTTAAATAAGGTGCTTCACAAATACTTCATTTACTGCCACTGACGTTCACACGCACCTCCCAATATCCCTACTACCTACTAGGTGATGTCAGTCAACTTTTCAGAGGTGCAAAGTGCTGCAGAGGTAGGCTAACTTACCCAAATCCTCACAGTTAATAGCTGCAGAGCCCATTTTATATCCACTCTATCAGACCCCTTGTCCAAACAATGAAATCATAATCTCAAACAGCAAGCTTCCTGTCTCTAATGCCATCTCTCACCCACCCCAGCATACACGCATGTCCAAAAACTCAAAAAAGTAAATGGAGATTGGGAAAAAAGGTGACATGTAGGTACATTTGGGTCTGCAGAAGCATAAGGACAATCTGAGCATGTAACTGATAAAGAACTATTTCAGAGGACATGAGGTTTCTTCCAGAAACCAGTCTGGTAACCAAGAGCTCACTCTACCCTCCCACTCTTTTCTAGTACTAAGGCTTAAAAAAGAAAAAAACCAACCATTTACCATTTCCCAGGGCAACACTGGGAAATGCTCCGTAATCCTACTCCAGGTTTTATCAAATGCAAATCCAAAGACGGCATACATCATTGTGAATTCCTTTTCTTTCTGCCTATGGACAACTTTAGCCACTCTAAGCTCATCAGCCCAATCAGCAACTCTGAGGTTATACATTAATATAATTTCCAGTGACATTAATGACATCTTTTATTAACTTCGCAAACCCCAGAAGAAAACCAGAAAGCAGTGCTTCTCCAACAGCTTTTCCAAATTCTGAAAAGCATTTATTCTGGCAGTGTGCCTATTACTGTTTAGATCATTGTGCTGAGTGCCAAAGAAAGCTCTCTGCCCATTTAACGGTATCAAGGAACAACAAATTATATTTGAAAGGCAACCAAACACCAGGATGGGAAATGGAAAACCAAGCCTTCAGTTTTCTAGTTTGGCACATTTTGTTCCCATTATCAAGCACTCATAAATGGTGACAGGCTGCAAGCCTGCCAAATAAATGCTTTCTACTTGGTATCTTCCTAAACAGCCATGGCCCAAGCAGTGACAGCACCAATTACCTTAACAGATCTTACCACAAAATATGATTTAGAAGGTGCCACTTAAGTGCTCACATGCAATGATAGCAGAGTGTAACTAGTACAACTCAACTATAAATCAATTTGACAACATTAGTCGACGATGTAAGTCGAGAACCTTTAAAATGCTGATTAACTTTGACCTAGTTATTCAACTTCTAAAAAGCTCTCCTAAAGAAATTATTTGCCCGGTAGACTTGTGTACAAAGAGCTTCGCTGCAGCATTTACTGAACAAATGTTTATGGAAGACCTATTTTGTTTCAAGCACCGTGGATACACAATCTCTGCCTTCACAAAGCATACCCTCTATAGGGGAGACATAAAGAAGATACCAATCCAGTGTGACAGAGGCTATGACAGAGGTATGCAGCATGCTCTAAGAGATCAGAAGTGGATACTCAAGCCATAATTTAAAGTGGTTGACAAAGTAGTTTCCTGTAGGTGATGACACCTGAACTGAGTCCATAAGAATATGAGTTGATATTATGCACCTAAGATAAAAAAAGCACCTGTGATTTTAAAAAAACAAATAAACAAACAAACAAACAAAAAAGTACACAGAAGCCTTACATTAAAAAAATATAAACATATCCTGGCTGTCATGAATCAGACAAGAAATCCAGCATGACTGTAACCTCAGGGTCAAAGACAGGAGTGGCAGAAATAAGACTGAACAGGTAAGCAGGGCAGTGAATACCATCCTAAAACAATTATCTTGAAGATCTAATCCAACAACCCAACGAAAAATTTTTAAACAAAAGAATGACTTCTTTGGATTTGCTGGTTGCACTGCTACCTTTTAAACTGCAAATCTAAAAAGGAAGAAGAATAATGCTGGTGGTTAGGAAGCCAGTGAAGAACAGAGATGGACAGAGTGTAAAGATGACAGACAAATCAGGATTATTAATCATTCTCAAACTGGAAATGATCATTAGTGAAGAATCAGTTAACAATATGATGACATACGTAACATGGATTACTACAGTTATGAAAAACAGTATTCACAACTTTCTGACGACTTAAGAAAATGACTATGACAGAATATTAAACTTAAAAGATACAAAATTTCATATGGAGAATGAAACTGAAGAAAACTGTCTAAAATATAACCAATAGTTATCTCAATTGATTGCTTTATGGGGAGAACATTTCTCTTTTCCTTTCTACTTTTTTTACATCTTCTACTTTTTTTCTATAATAAGCATTGATTCAAGTATGAAAAGAGTGTCTTCTATATACCAGGCATTTGTATAGGTGGTATTTATACAGGGTTCTACAAAACCGACAAGAATCTTGGAAACTTATAATCCAGTAAAGTATATACTACATTTATTATTGATAAGAAGAAATATTCCCTTTTAAATTTAAATACAAAGGGGAGGGGGAAGAAGAAATGTCCTAAAATTAATGAGTTTTAGTAGTTTTTTTTAGTGGATTTCTTGTTTTCTACACACAAGATTACCATCTACAAATACTTAGTTTTACCTCTTCCTTTCTAATCTGTATGCCTTTTATTTTCTTGCCCAACTGCCCTGACTAGACTCTCCAAAGCAATGTGGAATAGAAGTGGTAAAGAAAACATCTTTGCTTTCTTCCTGATCCTTTCACAAATATAATGTTACCTGTGGGTTTTCATATATTATATTTTATCAGCTTTTAGGAATTCCTTTCTATTCCTAATTTGTTGGGTTTTTTTGTTTGTTTGTTTTTTGTTTTATCATGAAAGGGGTCAGAATTTTTTCTTCATCCACTGAAATGATTATGAGGTTTGTGTCCTTTATTCTTTTGATATGAGGTATTCTATTAATTGATTTTTGAATACTAACCCAACCTTGCATTCCAAGGATAAATCCCACATGGTCATGGTGCATAATCCTCCCTTTTTATATGTCCTGAGATTTGGTTTGCTCATATTTTTTTGAAGATGATTTCGTCTAAATTCATAAGAGATACTGATGTGTAGTTTTCTTGTGATGTCTTTTTCTGACTTGGGACCCAGGGTTATAATGGCCTCAAAGAATGAGTTGGGAAGCTTCTATGATCTAAAAGTTTGTGTCCCCCCAAAATTCATATGTTGAAACTTGACTCACAGGGTGATGGTATAAAGAGGTAGGGCCTTTCGGAGGTGATTAAGTCAGAAGGGCTCTGCCCTTATGAATGGGATTAGTGCCAACAGAGGCTTGTGAGAATCTGTTTACCCTTTCACTCTTCTACCATGTGAGGACATACAGAAGGCGCCATTCATGAGGAAGGGGAACTCCCCAGACACAGAATTTCTCAGCACCTTAATCTTGGACTTTCCACCCTCCAGAACTCTTGAGCGATACATTTTTGTTGCTTATGAATTACTCAGTCTAATAAATTTTGTTATAGCATGCCAAAGGACTAAGACAGAAGCAATCCCTCCTCTTCTGATTTTTGAAAGAGTTTGTGAAGAATTAAGAATTATTCCTTAAATGTTTGCTAGGATTTACCAGTGAAGCCACCTGGATCTGGGCTCCAGTGAGTAGGTTTTTTGTTGTTTATCAATTCAATTTATAAACCAGTATATTTAGATTTTCAAGTTTCAGTTATTTGTGTCTTTCAAGAAATCTGTCCATTTCATCTAAGGTATCTACTTTATAAGCATACAATTGTTCATAGTATTCCTTATAATCTTTTCTGTATCCATCAGGTCAGTAGGAATGTCCTCTGTTTTCATTCCTAATTTTACACTTAACAGACATCTACAGAACATAAGTCTTCTCTCTTTTCTTTTTAGTCAATGTAGCTAAAGTTTTGTTAATTTTGTTGATCTTTTCGAAGAACCAACTTTCGGTTTGTTGACTTTTCTCAATTAATTTTCTATTCTTTTATTTGATTAATTTCCATTCTAACCTGTGTTATTTCCTTCATTCTGCTTATTTCAGATTTACTCTCCAGTGTCTTAAGATGGAAGGTTAGATAACTGATTTGAGATTTACCTTTATTTTAATATAATAATACAAATATTAAAATATATTTTAATATAAGTACTGCTTTGCTGCATCTCTTAAGTCTTGACATGTAGTGTCTTCATTTTTATTTATGTCAAAATATTTTCTAATTTCACTTATGAGTTCTTTTTTGGCTCACTATTTTGGAGTTTGTTAATTTCCACATATTTTTGAATTTCCCAAATTTCTTTCTGTTACTGATTCTTAATCCCATTCTACTGTAGTTGGAAATATCTTTTGCATAATTTCAATCCTTTAAAACTCACCGAGGCTTGTTCTATGAACTGGCATGTGGTCCATCCTGGAGAGCACCTCATGTGCACTTGAGAAAAATGCACTTCCTGTGGTTACTCGGGGGGCAGATTCTACAGATGTCTGTTGAGTCTAGTTGGCTTACAATATTGTTCAAGTCTACTATTTCCTTACTAATTTTCTACCTAGTTGTTGTATACATTATTCAAAGTGGGGCATCGAAGTCTCCAACTATATTATTAAAAAGTTCATAATTATTTAACGTCATTGTGTTAGTTTCCTGTTGTCACTGTAACAAATTATTACAAATTTAGTGGTTTAACACAATAAGAAAAATGTATTTATTATCTTACAGTTCTGGAGGCCAGAAATCTAAAATGGGTATGTAAGGCAGCATTCCTTCTAGAGGCTCCAATCCTTTTCCTTGCCCTTCCCATCTCCTAGAACAGCAGTTCCCAACCTTTCTGGTGTCTGGGATCAGTTTTATGGAGACAATTTTTCCATAGACAGGAGTGCAGGGGGATTAGATTCTCATAAGGAGTATGCAACCTAGATCCCTCACATGCAGTTCACAATAGGGTTTGCACTCCTAAGAGACTCTAATGCTGGTGCTGATCTGACAGGAGGCAGCGCTCAGGTGGTAATGCTCACTCAGGAGCTGCTCACCTCCTGCTGTGCACCAGGTTCCTTACAAGCCATGGACAGATACTGAGGACACATCTGAACAGGGTATCCCTGTTCTGAAAATGGCAGCATCCATGGCTTGTGGCCATATCACAACGATCTGTTTTTGTTGTGATACTGCCTTCTATCTGACTCTGACTCCCGCACATCCTTCTTATAAAGACCACTGTGATAACAGGGCCATCCAAATGATCCAGGATAATCTCTTGATCTCAAGATTTTTCATCATTTCTGCAAAGCACCTTTTACCATGTAAAGTAACATTCACAAACTGTGGGGAATGGATAAGGACATGTTTAGGGGCCATAATTCATCCTACTGCAGACATCAATGGAAATAATCACTGAATCAAGTCCTAGTTCGTTTCATGTCACTAAGCTGATCAGGGTCATTATAAGGGAAGAACATTTTATCCTTACTTTTAAATATATATATTTGTGTTCTCTGAGCATTCTTTACATCTGTTTATTTATGTCAGAAACTTTTAGTTTCTCTATATTTTTCCATTATTTTATGAAATTATTTCAAGTGACCACGTTGAATATGCAGAACTGAAGCAAAAATCTGTAAATAAAATACACCTTTTACAGCACAGCAAAAAGAGCACAGGGTTTGAAGTCAAAACAGAGCTCAGGTGTAAGGAAGGGATACAGTTTCAGCTTTCTACTTATGGCTAGCCAGTTTTCCCTGTACCATTCATTAAATAGGGAATCCTTTCCCCATTTCTGGTTTTTGTCAGGTTTGTCAAAGATCAGATGGTCGTAGATGTGTGGTGTTATTTCTGAGAGTTCTGTTCTGTTCCATTGGTCTATATCTCTGTTTTGATACCAGTACCATGCTGTTTTGGTTACTGTAGCCTTGTAGCATAGTTGAAGTCAGGTAGCACGATGCCCCCGGCTTTGTTCTTTTGGCTTAGGTTTGTCTTGGCAATGCACGTTCTTTTTCAGTTCCATATGAACTTTAAAGTAGTTTTTTCCAATTTTGTGAAGAAAGTCATTGGTAGCTTGATGGGGATGGCATTGAATCTATAAATTACCTTGGGCAGTATGGCCATTTTCAC